>NW_020797899.1:7436-10632 GCF_003369625.1 Aspergillus mulundensis | reverse complement strand
ATAAAAAAATTAAAGTTTTATAATTATATTATTAGGTATAAATATATTTAACCCATGCTAATAAAGTTAAATATTATTTAAAATTAGCTAAAACCTTAAAATATTTATAAAGTCTAGTAATTTTTAGGCCTTGCTATATATTATTAAAAATATATTAAAAAATTTTACTAAAATTACTATATTATTATATAAACTTTTTTTAAAAAAAATGCTACTAAGTAAAAAAAAAGTATTATATAATATAATAAAATATTTAATATAAATTTATATTTATTACTTTAAAAAAAGTATTAATTAATACTTTAATACTTAAAATTATAAAGCTATATAAACCTTTTAGAATTAAAATAAATACCTTAAAATAAGTAATTAACATGGTTTTAAGCTAGCAGGATAACTAAAAATATTAATATTTTATTATTTATAATAATTAAAAACTTAATAATAGTAAAAAAAATTACTTAATATAAAAAAAAAGCTTTTTATAATTAAAAAGGTATTATATTAATAAAATTATTATTTTAAAAATAATATTATAATTAAAGTTATTATTAATTATAAAAGCCTTAAGTACCTTATTATTATAAAAACTTACTTTAAGTAACTAGTATAATAAGTAAAAAAGTTTTAAATATATAATTTATATATTTATTATTACCCAGGCGTAAAGGTTATTATTTTTAATATTTTTAATTATAAACCTAACTTTATTAAAAATAACCCTGCTAATACTTAAAGTAACTAAAATAAAAAAATAATAAATACTTAGGTTAAGTATATAATATTAATATTAATAATTATATTAGCTAAAAATAAAAAAAATATTAAAAAAATATAATAATAACTTACCTTAAAAATAATTAATTACTTAATAATAAATTTTTTATAAATTAAGTATAATAAAAAAGTAAAATTTTTTATTAAGGCCCTTAACTAAACGTAAAACTTAATATTATAAAAAATATTTTTTTATATATTAAACTAAATAATTAAAAGGCATTATATTTATAAATACCTTTTTAAAAAAAACTTTATATATAAAATATATAAGTTTTATAGCTATTTAAAATATTTAAGCCTTTTAAGTATAATTAGTAATTATACTTAATAATTTATAAAAAAATATTTAATATATAATTTACACCTGCTTTAGTTACTAAATTATATGGCTTTTTTTAACTTTTATAATTACTTTTTTAAATTTATATAAATTTTTTTAAACTTTATAGCTTTTTAAAATTTAATTTTTAATACTTAGTTAGGCCCCTTAATATTAATATATATAATTATTTTTAAATTTATAAAAGCTTTAATAAATATATAACCTATAAATTACTTATACATGTTATTATTTATAAATTATATTACTTTAATTTATTATAGCTAATTATTTTAATACTAGTTAATATAAATATAAAAATAATATTTAAAAACTTAGTTTTATTTTTAAATTTAGCTATTTATTTATAGGTAATATATAGTAAATAATTTTTATTTTATGCCTAGGTAATAACTTAATATAACCTAAAATATATTAATAAAAAAACTTTTATAGTTATTAATTATATTTTTTAATATACTAATAAAATAAAAAATATTATTTATAAGGGTATTTATAAGTTATTTTATATTAATATTTTTTAATTATAAAATATACTATATAAATTTAATATATATTTTAATTATTATTAAAATAATATTATATACATGCTTATTATACTTTATAAATAATAAACTAGTAATAAAGTTTATATTAATTTATTTTATAAGTACCCTTAATAGGCTTAATAATTTTAATAATTTATATAATTTATGCTTATAAATTATAATTTATTAGTAATTATTATACTTTTTAATATATTTTTTAATATACTTAGTTATATTTAACTAATAGTACCTTTAAAAAATATTTATAATAATTATATTAATACCTTAATACCTACCTTAGGGCTTGTTATAATTTACTTTTATAATTTTTTTATAAAGTACTATTAACTTTAATATATAAACTTAGTTTTTAAAATATAATAAGTTATTATTTATTACTTTTTAATACTTAAATTTTTTTTATAGTTTAAATTTATAAAATTATTTTTTATTTTTTAAAACTTTTTATTATATTTTTAGGCTAYTTAAAGTAATTTTATAATACTTAACTATAATTTATTTATATATAGGTTTTTATTTATTATAATAACTTATATATTAAGTTATAATTTAAACTCCGGGTGTAATAATAATTAGTTATTTAATTATTTTTATAATTTATAAAAAATTATCCCGCCTGTAGCTTTTTTTTTTTTTTAAATATAGTTTATTTTTTTACTTAAAATATTTATTAGGTTTTTTACCCCCGGGCAGTATTTAATAATAAAATTAAAAGTTATAAATTTTTTAGTTTATTATACTTATTTTTATATTAAGTTTTTAATTATTATAAACTATTATAAATTATTATAATCTATAAGTATCTTAATAAAAAATTTACTATTTTTAAAATAATATTTTTAAACTTAAAAGTATTTTATAATTATAAGTATTTTAAAGTTATAGGTTTTATACTAGGTTTTTATATTTTTTAATTTATAAAACTAAAAGATAATTAAGTATTATTATATATTTTTTATTAATTAAAATAATATTTTAATAATAGCATATCCTAAGGTATTAATTTATAATTATATATATAATTTTAGGTTAAAATATTATAATAATAGCTATTTTATAAATTTAAGGTATAATATATTAAATACCTTTAAGGCCTTTTTTTTAATAAATATTTTATAATTATATTAAGTTTTATAAAATTAAATAATATTACCGTGACTTAGCTATAATTTTTAATAAATTTTTAATAAAAGTTATAAAATCCTAAAAAAAATATTACTTTTTTTATATTTTTTAGTATTAGTTACTTTATAATAGTCTAATTTTTTTTAGTTTTATTTTAATCTTATTAATAGTTATAATAAAGCCTAAAAAGTTAATTTTTTAATATAAAATAAGTATTTACTAATTTTTATATATAGCTTAAAATTATATAATCTCTTAAAAATTATTTATATATATTATTTATATTTTTTTTATTTTTTAAGAAAATAATAATATTATTTAAATAAATAATATAAATTATATTAATTAGCCTAGCTAGGGCGTGGTTTATATAAAATTAAAATATTATTAATATATTTACTAG
>NW_020797899.1:0-4901 GCF_003369625.1 Aspergillus mulundensis | reverse complement strand
ATATAATTAATTAAAACGGCGGCGCTGGAAGCCCTAAAATTTTAATTAATTAATTTTAATTAATATTTATAAATACCTTTACTTTTAATATATTAAAAGGCTTTATAATACCTAATATAACTTTTATACCTATTATAAAAATAATATTTACTTTTATTATTATAATAAATTAAGTAATAAATTTACCGGAGAAAGCCTTTATATTTAATATAATAAATAAAAAATTAAAAGGTAAAAAAAATTATAATATATAAACTTAGTTAATAAGCTTAAAATTAAACCTATATAATTTTAAAATACTTATTAAAAAAATATACCATGCCTAATATTAATATTAATATTATATTAAAAATAAGTAATTATATTAAAAAAAGTTTAATAAATAATATTATATAAATAATATATATAAATTTAAAAAAGGCGCTATATATAAATAAGTTTTATGCTAAAATTAACTAGGTTTTTAATAAAAATAAATATATAATAACTTATATAATTTGAGTTATTATTATTAATTAGGCTAGCTATGGTATAGTTTAAAAGTTTATTAAAGTATTTTATAAAAAGTATAAATTTAATAATAAATTTAATATAATTATTACTTTATATTAATAATTTTTTAACTTTTAAAGGGATTACAGGCGGAAATGCCTTTATATTATAAAGTAAAGTATATTTTAATACCTGCAAGCGCTATTAAAAAAATAACTATAGTATAATTTTAAAAAGTTTATTATAAAGTTTAAAATAAAGTAAAAATCTAGACTTTTATTCACGCGGTAGTATTAAAGAATAATAATAATAATAATAATAAAAATAAAAGTAAAAACAAGAATAATAGTTTTAAATTTAAAAATAATAAATAAAATATATCTTGTTAAGGTGCTCCGGAGAAAGGCGTGTTTAATAAGTAGTAATAAAAAAAATAGCTTTAAAAAAAATTATTAAAAAATATATATAATTATTATAGCAAGGGACCTTATAATTTTTTATATTATTATTATTTAATATTAAAAAAATAATTATTAAGCTAGTAACTATTAGGCAAGATCTAGTGCTATAAGTTTATTAAGCTAATATATTTAAATAATATTAATACTAAAAATAGTAATACTAGTAAGCCTAGCACCGCTGCTATTTTTTAATAAATTTAAGGTAAATATAGTGCGAACTTTAGTATATATAGTATTATACTCCCTATTATATTAATAATATTAAGATTTTGTAGTTAATAGCTGGTAAATACTAGTTTTAAAATTCTTATATATAATAATAAAGACCTTATAAAGGATTTTTATATTATTTAACTTTTATAACATACTTTTATTACATTAAATAATAAAAAAGTAATTTTTTATAAAAAAGGTAAAGTTAATTTACATGTTTAGTTAAATAATAGTAAAATATTAATATTATAATTTAATTACTTGTGGTCTCTAAGATTACCATGTAATATTTTATTAATAAAAAAAAATTAAAATAAAACTAGGCCTTTAGTATAATAATAAATTATTAAAAATATAATACATAAAGGATAATAAGGTTATTTTTAAGATTTATATTAATAAGAACGTGCCTTGGCTAAGCAAGCCAAATATTAATAAAAAGGTAAGCTTTAGTATAGCTTTAGTTTTAATAAAAGTTTGGTATAGGTAATTAAGCCATGTATTAATATTATAACTTAATAAAAATCATGCGCAGTTAAATAATAATAATAAAAATAAATATTAAGATAATAAAATAATTATAAATTATAAAATTTATAAACTAGTAAAGTTAAAAAAAAAGGTTTTTAAAATTTTTTAATAATAAGCTATAAAGCCTTTATAAATAATATATATTAATATTTAATTAGTAAAGCCTTAAGGTATACAGGGATATAACTACACTTTATTAATATTTAATAATAACTTTAAAAATTATTTTTACTAGTTTTTATACTAGAAAAATAAGGTAGTAAACATGCTTATTTATATATATTTATAATAGCTTAATATAAGCGGAGTATATATTATAAAAATAAAAAGTAATAATACTAGGAATTTTAATAATTATAAGGCTTGGTATTACTAAAATTAAACTAGTATTAAATTTAAAAAAACTCCAAGCTATATACCTAAGAAAAATAAAAAAATTAAGTAATTTAATAAATATATTATATAAATTACTTATAATATAATAATAAATATAAAGTTGCTAGAAAAGCTATAGTTACTAGTAATTAAATTTATATTATATATTTAAAATTAACTTATTTAAGAAGGTAAAATAAAACTACTAGTAAAAAAATTTATAAAAAGCCTAAAAATACTAGTGCTAAATAATACTTTACTAAAGTATTTATAAATTTTTAAATATAATGCCTATATTTATATTCATGCGGAAATAAAAACAAAAGCTTTAAAAATAATACCTAAAGTAAAAAAAAAACTTATAAAATATAAAAAATTTTATATTTATAAAGTATATTTCCTAGAGTTTGGAAAAATTATTAAATTAAAAAATATTATATTTAAAAAAAGTAAAAATAATAATAAAGCATCTTTACCTACTTTACTATATTTATTAACTAATTTTAATAATAAAGGCCCTGGTGGTTTAATTAGTTTTAATAAGTAATTTAAAATATAAAATTTTAATAATAATAATTTATAAATAGCTAATAAAAATAAAAGAATTATTATAATTAAAAGGGTTTAAACCTTATTTTTAAATCTAGTGCTTTTAGCCTTAAAATTTATAAAAACTATATTAATAAAAAAAGAAAAATTACTAAGCTTTAAGGCTTGGTTAATATATAGGTTAAGACCACGTGCTTAGATGTTTATTTAGTAAATATTAAAAAAAACATCTTTAGTAATTAAGTTAGTATTAATTATAGTTATATAAAAGAAAGTTAAATAAGTACTAGAGAAAGAAAATACTTTTAGTATAGATTTTATATAACTATTTGTTAAAAAAATATAATTAAAAAAATAGTTAAAAAAGTAAAAAAAGTAAAAAAAAAAATATAAAAAGAAAAATAAAAAGAATACAAGCAAGTAAATTACTAAGTTTATTTATTTTTAATATTATTGTAGCCGCGTATAGCGTGACAAGTTAGAAGTAGTTGATTTATATATCTTACTATTTTTAGGCTAGCTAAAATACACTATACATAGGCAGTAAATAAAGGTAAAATACTGGTTTTATATAAATAATAAAAATAAGAAATGTAACTAGGTTATAGTACCCGGAAAATAAAAAATTAATATTCTTATTAAATAATAAAGCCTAAGTAATAAAAAAATATAAATAGTATAAAGCCTTAAAAAGGATACAGGAATTATATGTAAAAAATATAAATAGTAAAAAAATAAGAAATAATATATAAAGCCTTAAAAAGAAATACAGGAATTATAAAAGTAAAAAAAATATAAAGTATTAAAGGGCATAATTTTAATAAAAACATGCAAAGTAAAATAAACTAGGTAAAGCCTTATTTTTTTTAGGTAAAGCCTTATTTTTTTAAAATAACCTTTACTTTACCTAGCAGACCCTAGTTTTAAATTAGTTTATTAAAAATATTATTATTTTTAAAAAAGTAAAGTTTTATTTAAGCTAGTATATAGTGTTTTTTTTTATTAAATAACTAGTTTTTATTTATAAATTTAAGTACTTTATAAATTAAATACTTAAAAGGCTTGCCCTAAGGGTGCTTTAAATTATAATATTATTATAATTTAAATTTTAAGTATTTATAAAGTTTTTATAATTTTATAGGCTAGTTTATAAATTACTTAAGTAAATTATTAAAAAAAATTACTATATAAAAATATTTAATAATAAATTATATAATTTTTATACTTTAATTAACCTAGTTAATTTTTTTTTTACCTACTTTAAAAAAGTTTTTATCTTTATTAAATAATAGCTAATAATTAATAAAAGTTTTTATTTATTTAGTTACTTATTCTTGTTTTTATTACTTTTTAAAAAAGTAAATATTTTATTAAGTTTATTAAAAATAACTTTATTTTTTTAAAGTAAGCCTATTTTTTAGCTTTTTTTAGCCGCTTTTACTTTTAATATCTTAATTTATTTATTAAGGCTAAAAATAATAATATTTTATAATTACTTAATTTTTTTAAAATTTTTTATTACATATAATAGCTTATTTTTTTTTTAATTTATAAGCTTTTTAAAAAATATACTTAATATACTAGTTTATTTTACTATTATAAATTATAATTTTTTACTAGTTAAAAATATAAAATATTTTTTTATATTTATTATTAAGCTTTAAGTTATAATTAATTATATTTTATTTATTAACCTATTTTATATACTAATTTTTAAAAATAAATTTTTTATAATTTTTAGGTAAAAAATTTTTATACTTATTAAAAAGGTAAAAAAATAAATATTTAAGCTTTTATTTATATTTATTAATATAAAAGTTAACTATCTTATTTAAAAACTTTTTAACTTTTTTAATAAAATATAATTTATAATTTTTAGCTAGCTAGTATAATAATTATAATTAGCTTAGCTTACTTGTATAATTATTATATAAAATAATTTTATTTTTTTTATTATTATATTATTTAAATTTTTATAATATAAGTTATAAAAAAGGGGCTTATTTTATTATTTAAAAGTAATATTAATATTATTATAAGGCTAAAAGTTTTTTCAAGCTTATTTATTAAATATAATTTTAAATTTAGGTATACACGGCTAACTTTAATACCTAAGGCTTTAATAATTTATTAAATAAGTATTATTAATAAGCTAGCAGGTAAGGTAAAGTTTAATAAGTTAATTATAATAATATTAATATTATAAAAATTATTATAAAAAAAGTAAAATAAAAAAAACTTTATATTTTTTACTAGTATTATACTTAGCCTTGCTTTATT
>NW_020797997.1:0-1638 GCF_003369625.1 Aspergillus mulundensis | reverse complement strand
AAGAAAAATAAGAAAAATAATATATTTTAAATTATTAGAAACATCTTTTAGTATGAAGCCTAATTTAATCATATTTAATACTATAATTAGGAGTTTTTTTTGAAAAATATTTATATATAATAATATATTCTTTGTATTATTTTTTAAAAAACTTAAAAGGTATAATAAATTAAAAATTAAATATTAAAATAAATAAATAAACTATATAATTAAAGTTTACTCTATAACTATTTTATATTTTATTTAATTATGTTAAAACTTATAATATTTTTTTTATTTTTTATAATTAAATATTACCCTAAATAATCTTTAATAGTTTTATATTAGAATTTTATTTTACCTTATATAAATTAAKTAAATATTATTTTTAATACTTTATATCTTTTAAGTATACTTTATTTAAAAAAAATATAAAAAAATATAAAATTTAAAAGTTCTTATCTTAGTTTACTTTGAAATACCTATATAAGAATATAATCTTTATTATTTTATTAAATAAATAACTTTTTATATTCTATATTTATTAATAAAAATATTAAATAAAAATATTAAATAAAAATATTAAATAAAAATAGTAAATAAAAAATAAAAAATATTTAATTAAAAAAATTAAATAAAAAATATCAAATAAAAAATATTAAATAAAAATATTAAATCAAAATATTAAATCAAAATATTAAATAAAAATATTAAATAAAAATATTAAATAAAAATATTAAAAGAATATTAAAAAAAATATTAAAAAAATATTATAAAAATATTAAATAAAAATATTAAATAAAAATATTAAATAAAAATATTAAATAAAAATATTAAATAAAAATATTAAATAAAAATATTAAATAAAAATATTAATTTTAAAATAATTAAAATAATTAAAATAATTATAGGGCTAATTTTAGCATATAATTTAATTAATTATTTTATTTTATTTTTTACTTTAATTAACTTTAAACTTAGCTAGCTTTTATAAAGAAAATACCTTAAATATAAATATTATATATATTTATTAATAAAATTAAAGTTAAATAAAATAAATAATTAAATTATAAGTTAGAATTATTACTTATAAATTTATAAATAAATTATTTTTAAAAGGTCTTATACTTATATTATAACTAAAATATAATATAACTTAAATTTATTTAATAAAATAATCTTTTATATTTATTTTTAAATATTATTTTAAAACTAATATTATTATCCTACTTAAAAAAGTTAATAGCTATTAAATTAGTTTTATAAATTAAGAAATTAAAAGATTTATTATTAAAATTAATAAAAATTTATTATATTTTTAAGGAAATTTCTATTTTTTAGTATTATACTAGTATTAAAAATATAATATAATTTAAAAAGGTATAATTATTTTATTAAAAATAGTTAGTAATATTTTATAAAATTTTATAATTATTTTTTATGTTTTTAAGGCTTTATTTATTTTATTTTATTATACTTTTTATATTACTATATATATTTAATATAAGACTAAAGATTTTATATAATTTCTATAATTTATATATTTTATTAAATTTATTAAATTTATCCAATTTATTTATTTTATTTATTTTATTTATTTTATTTATTTTATTTATTTTATTTATTTTATTTATTTTATTTATTTTATTTATTTTATTT
>NW_020797996.1:0-1688 GCF_003369625.1 Aspergillus mulundensis | reverse complement strand
AAATAAACCTTTAAATTACTTTATAATATAGGTACTTTAATTTATATATAATTTTATATAAAAAATAAAATATTAGCATATTAACAGCCTTGCTAGCGTGTTTATAACTTTTACCCTTAATATAAGTACTTTAATTTATATATAATTTTTTATTACTAGTACGCTAAAAATTAGTAAGCAGCGCTGGATAGCATAAAATAATAATATAATAAAAAAAAAAAAGTTTTAAATATAAAGCGCTTTATATTATACTTAACTAGTATATAAATATAGCTTAATTAATATAAAAAATAAGGTACCAGCATGTTAATAGCCCTACTAGTATATTAATAATTTTATTTTTAGCTTAATACCACGTGGATAAACTTTTAAATAGCTTTATAAATATAAGTACTTTAATTTATATATAAATTTTTATAAAAAATTAAGTACTAGTACCTTAATAGTTATTATTTTTTATATAGCTAACTTAGTAAAATTTAAGTTTTTTTAAATTTTAATAAAAACTGGCCCTAGTAAAAGCGTTGTTATAAATTATATATATATTATTATATAAATTTAAATAAAATCCTTATTAAAAATAATAGCCCTTAAAAGTTTTCTTATTTTATTATATTTTAATTAATATAATAAATATATTTTTAATAAAGCAAGCACGGGCGCGCCTTTAAATTTAGGGATAGCTTTATATAAAGCATGTAGGTATTATAAGCCTAAGCTTATTTAATTACACCCCTTGGCCTGTAATAATTATTATAAAAATATACTAGCTTAGCTAACCTTTTTTTATTATTTTACCTTAAGGTTATTATAAAAATTATTTTATTTATTATTTTTAATTTTTTTTACTTTTGCAAGAATTACATTAACTAATATTATTATTTTAGCTTTGCTATTTATATTTTATTTTTTTATTTAACTTTATTAATATAATAAACTATACTATTTCCTGTTATTTCACACGCAGGTTTAAGTAATTATAGGTAATTTTTAATATTTTTATATTACTAGTTCCTGCCTATAAAACAAGTGCATATTTTATTAAAAATAAAATAATTTATTATTTAAAATTATATAAAAAAAGTAAAAAAACCTATTAAATATTTAGCAAAAAATTAAGTAGTATATAATTACTTTAAATTAGTTTTAGCCTTTTTTAATATAAAAAATTTACTTTTATTTATATTTGGATTAGCCCCGGAGTCCTTAAAATTAGGTATTAACTTATTAATTTATTTTATATTATATAATTAAAGGGTTTATTTAAAATACCTGCTTTAATCCCTAGCTATTATTCTTATTTATTATTAAATAGGCTTTATATTTTTTTTTACAAGCTACTAAATAACTAGCTCCCTTATTATAAATATATTTTTTATATAATTATATTTTTTTTTACTTAGCTACACGTATTTACCTACTAGCTTTATTATTAAATACTTTAGCTTTTATAAATACTACAGCCGCGCTTTAAATTTATAACTATATTTATTTTTAATAATATATTAAATTAATAGCTAGGGATTAACCACGCGTGTATAGTATAGCTTTAATTACTTAAAGTTATTATATATTATATAGCTAATAATAATAATTTAATTATTAATATGTTTAAAAAGCGCGGCCTGCGCGGCGGCTATATTAGGTAAAACTAAGTTTAGTTTATAATAATAATTATATATAACTAG
>NW_020797995.1:0-1742 GCF_003369625.1 Aspergillus mulundensis | reverse complement strand
TTTTTTTTATTATAGCTAAAAAAAAAGCCCTTTTAGGCGCTGCCCTAGCTTTTTAATAAGTAAAAAAAAAGCGCCTTATTATAATTATAGTAATTTAAAATACCCCTGCCTCCGCCCCTTAAACTTTTATAATAGTATAGTTATAAAACCCCTTTAATATAATATTTTTACTAACTTTAGAAGCCCTTAGTATTTTTAATTTTTTTTTTATTTATTCCCCTTTAGGTTTAAAAACTTTAATTTTAATTAGTTCTTAGGCAGTAATAATAATAATAATAACTAATATAACTTATATTTAATAAATACCTTTAAGATATATAGCAAGGTTATAGGTAATAATTTAATAAATTTTTTTTATTTTAATAATTACTAACTAATAGCGCTCTGCCGGCGCTTTACTAAATATATTAACTTTTAATTTTATAATAATTACCTTATTATTTAATTATAGCCCCCGCGCTTGCTAGCTTGCCTTTTTTTATTTTACCTTACGCTATACTAGTTACTACTATTATTAATACTTTTACTATAAATTTTATACTACTACCCCCTTGGGCTTTTTTTTTTAGCTTTTAGCCTTTTTTTTTTATAAATATTTTTTATTTTTAGCTAGTCTGCTAGTAAAATAACTTTAATATAAATATTAGCTAATAAAAAATAGGTTTACTTGTGGTGTGTAAAGTGTGTTTAGGCATGTAAAAATAATAGGTTAATTAATAACCTTAATAACTATATTTATTTAGCCCCCGGGCGTAATTACTTTTATTATATTTATAATAAAGGTACTTACCTCCCCCTATTATTTTATATAAAAAAAAATATTACCTTTTTATAATAAATAAACCCTAGTAACTATAATAAATATATTTATTATTAAAATATATTTAATTATTAGGTTAAACTAATAATAAAGGCTTATAATAAAAAAATAAGCCCTAAGGTCCATGTAATAAAGGTATTAGCTTTAGTTATTTAAAAGCTTATTTAATTTTTTTTAGCTTGCTGCTAGACAGCCCCTGGCTTATTTTAATAATAACTAAAATAGTTACTAGTTTACTAATATCTTTTTTTTAAAAAATAAGCCCGTCACGCCTTTTTTTTAAAAAAATACTAAGTATAAAAAAAAATACCTAAAAAGGCCCCTGCTCCTGCCCCTAATACTAAATAATAATTTTTTATTATAGCCTTTGCTATGTAGCTAGTTATTATTTATTTTTTTTTTTAAAAAATAAATTTTTTTTTAATACTTTAACTTTAATATAAACATAGTTTTTTATTTTAAATTATAATTTAAAATAAGTTTTAATACCAAGCTGGCGGCATTCTAGCTATAATTTATTAAACCTTAAAATCTTATAAAAAAATAAAAAAGGTAACTACTTTACTTATAGCCTTGGGTATAATTTTAAAATTTTATAAAATAAAAAATTTTACACCCTTTTAAAGCTATAGGTAACCGGTGGTAATTAAGTAATAATTTAATAATTTTTTAATAATACTAGTAGTTTATTAAACCTTAAAACCTAGTAAAAAAAAAGGTATTTAATTTAATAAGGTTATTACCTTTTTTTTTAAACTAGTGGTAAACTAGTATTATTATAGCTAGTTTTTTATAATTTACTAGGGCTTTTTATGCATGCTTAAAATTAAAAAGTAATTTTTATAAGTTTTTATAGTTAGGCCAGCCCTTTTACTTAATAAAAAATTTATTATATTTATAAATATATTATTTTTTAAGAATA
>NW_020797994.1:0-1823 GCF_003369625.1 Aspergillus mulundensis | reverse complement strand
TAAATAATATTATTAAAAACTTATATTTTTTAAAAATAATATTAAAGGCTATTTTTTAAATTAATACTTTGCTTATCCGCACTTACTAATATTTTAAAAAAAGGTTAATTTTAAAAAAATATTAAGTAAATTTTATAAGGTTAATAAGGTTTTTAATATAGGGGAGTAAATAGCTATTTTTAATAATTTTTTAGTTTAATAATTAATAATTAATATATATATACTATTTACTACTAGGCTTTAAAATAAAAATAACTAGAAATTCCTAAGGGCTAGTAAAAATATAAATAATACCTTTTTTTAAAAGCTTAATAAATTACTTTTTTAACTTTTTAAGCTTTTCCTGGGAGAGCGAATAAAAAGGTTAATTAATAAAAAAAAAATTACCCGTGTTAATATTATAAATTATATTTTATTTTAAAAAAAAGTTAATAGGAGTTTTTTTTTAAATTAATTTATAAACTTTTAAGTAATTTTTTTAGCTAATTTAAATACTTTAAATCCCTTTTTTATACCCTTATTTTAGTTAAAATTAAGGTAAATAATTATAAAAAAGGCCTGCTAGATTTGCTTTTATAGTAGGCATTTAACTTACTTTATTAATATAATTTTTAGGGAAGTTTAAATATTATTAATATTAGGTTAAGTTTAAATAGGCTTAATAATAAAAAGGTGTTTTTTATTAATAATAGGAAAATATATCTTATTAATATTAAAGTTTATTTTTAAAAAATATTTATAAAGCTAGTCCTTTTCTAAAATAATATTATATTTTAAAATATTTATTTTTTATAAATAATAAACATACTTTTAACTACTAAACACAAGTAATACTTAAAAGCTTTTATATACTTTTACCTGCTATTTATTAATTATAATAACTTTAAGTTTATTAAGCAAGCCCTTTACCTTATATAATTATAGTAAGTATAAATATTTCTTATTAATAAAAAATTATCTTACACCTATATTAATAAGGACTTAAAGGTACTTAGTACTAGTAAAATTAATATTAATACTTACCTAGTACTATAAAATATTTTTATTAATAATATATAGCTTGGTTTTAATAACTTAAAAAATAAATAATATTATATAAGGCTTGGGGTTTTCCTGCTTTAAGTTTTTAAAAGTTTTTTAAAAAAATTAATAATAATAAAARAAATATATTTAAAAGCCTTTATTATTTTAATTATTAATACTTTTAAATTTAGCGGCTAGTCTTGTTTCCCGGATAGGGTAGCTTAAAATAATTAAAATAAAAATATTTATTATTACTATAGTTAAAATAAAGGTAATTATAAGTATAATATTTTTTCTAGCCTATATTATTAGGGTTTAGGTTAATATTAAGTGTAAAGGCAAACTAAAAGTTTTATGCTTTTTTTTTAATTATTTTAACTAGTAGGTTAATAACCTTAATTATAACTTTTTAGTGCAGGATTTTTAGCTAGGGCCTTAATTAAAGTAGTTTTAATAATATTTAAGTTTATAATATTTAAATTATAGTGGCTAGATTTTTTACTAAAATTAAAACTATATAAAAAAAATAATTACTAAAGCCTTTTTAAGTAAATTTTTTTATATAAAGGCTTTACTTATATAAGGTAAAATATTTAATTACTATTTTAAAAATAATAAGGTAATTATAATTATAAGCTTATTTAGCTTAAAGTTTAGGTTTAGCCTTATTAATAAAGTTTATAATTTAAACCTTTATAAATATAGGGTGTTTAAATAAGTTAATAATAACTTAAAAGTAGCTATTATAGCTTTATACTTTAATATTATTTTAAGCCATGTTTTAATAATAAAAATAGTAT
>NW_020797993.1:0-1832 GCF_003369625.1 Aspergillus mulundensis | reverse complement strand
AGATTAAATTATATATTTATGGTACTATGGTTTTTAAAATTAAGATTTAACTTTATTTTATTTTAAAAATAAAAAAAATTTTAAAAATATTAAAGCACTTGTTGCACCTAATACTTTAAACTTAAATATTTTATTTTTTATTTAAATTAAGCTTTTTTTTATAAAAACTTTATATTAAGTTTAGGCAAGTAATTATTTATACTTTAATATTTTATACTATTTTTTTTTAATAAATACTAAAAAATCTTTTTTTAAACTAATTTAGTTTTATTTTTATACCTTTTAAATAAGGTATTTGCAGGGTTATGCTTGCTTAAATAATATAAAATTTTAAAGTTATATATTACTAGGTTTATATATTATTTTACTTACTTTTTACTATACTTTCGCTGCTGTATAAAAAAACAAAAATTTATATAATTTAACCATACTATTATTTTATAAGGGGAATCTTTAAGGTATTACCTTTAATAATAAAATAACTAAATAATAGTAAATAGCTCCTTATTTAGGATTAACTAATTAATTTTTACTTTAATAAATTTATAAAATTAAAATATAACTAGGTAATATTTCCCTGTGTTATTTAATTAAAAATATATTTTAGCTATTTTTATATTACTAACATTTACTTCTAACTATTCTTTTTATATAATGTTAAAATAACATAACAAGGGGGCTTTTATAAAGGCATTAAAAAAAATTAAAATACTAGCTTTTCATGCTTTTAAAATTACAGGGGCCTAATTTTCTTTTTATATTATATTTTTTTTATTAAACTAGTTAATAGCAAGGTAATTCGTGCAAAATTATAAATAAAATAATAATAAAAATTAATAAAACCTAAAAAAAATTGCAGGGCTTTATAAAAACAAGATTTTTTTTATAAGGTTATAGTAATTACTTATTCCAGGTCTATTTTAATACTATTTTAATTAATTATAAAACCTAAAAATTTTACCTTTTTTTTTAAAAAAGGTATATTTTTTTAAATTAGTAAATAATTTAGCTTTGCGTAATTATTTAAGAACTTGTTTAATATGCTTAATATATTACTTGGGATTAATAAAGAAAATTAAAATATTATTAAGGTAAATAATATAAATTTAATTTAAAATATTATAAACTACAAAATAAATATAACTTTAAAAAGTAATAAAAGTATTAGTTAAACTAAAAGGCATAATAATATACTTATAGTAATTATATTAATATTAAAAAGCTATTTTTTACTAGTTTTTTTATAAACCTAGATATAATAATAAGCATTTTTTAAATTAACTTTAGTATAGCGGGTTGCTCCCAAAATTTAATTAAAAATTTTTAAAATAAAAGGTAAAAAATATTAATTTTTAACTATTATTTTATTTAACACTTAATAATTAATATATAATTATAAGCCTTTATTTTTTTAATATAAAAAAAATAGGTACTTTAGCAGGACTCTTGGAAGGTTTAATATAATTATATTAAATATTTTTATTAATATACTAGCGTAATATAGCTAGTTTAGTAAAAAAAAATAAATAAATTAGCTTATAAAAAGGTAACTAGCTATTTATTATTATAATACTATATATAGGTACTAATTTTAAAAATATTATTTTTACACCGTGTGAGAAAAATATATTTTAAAATATATTAAGTTTAGGTAGTAAATTATTTATTTAATTTAACTTGCTGCTATTATAAACTTTTTTAGGTAAAAAAATAATAATAAATATATAAGCTTAATTCCTGTAAGCCTTTATAAACTTATATTATTTAAAAATTTAGTATTTTACTACTTTGTTACTAAACTATTATTAATTTACTATTATATAAATATACAT
>NW_020797992.1:0-1834 GCF_003369625.1 Aspergillus mulundensis | reverse complement strand
AATATAATTTTTTTACTTAAAAATTTATACTAAAAGCACTTTAACTTTTATAATAATTTTTATAATATATTTTTATATTATTATTATATATTATAAGTATTTAAAATTATACTTTACTTTTTAATTATATATTTAATTACTAGTATATTAATTTAAAATAAGTATTATAGCTAAGAGCCACGGGAACCCTAAAATTATATTATAATTATTAATATTAATAACTTTAAAGTTTTATTAATAATATTATATATTATATATAAAATTTTTAGTATAAACTATAAGTATATATTTTTTATAAAATATTATTATATAGCCATTAATTATATATATTTTATAAATTAATTTTTTATTTTATATAAAATAAGACTTTGCCTAGCGCTAGTTTATAAAATTTATTTTTATTTTAAAGTTAATAAAAACTTTTATATATTATTATTTTTTATTTTTTATTTTTATTTTTACTTAAATTACCCAGGCCCGCGGTGTACTTTTTTATTTTATATAAATTTTTAAAGCTTATACCACGCAAAGCTTTAAGGTTTTATATTTTTTATATTATTAAATTTACTTAAAAATTATTATTATAAAGGCGCTTTTTTAACCTCCGCCTAGTAACTAGTAATATTATTTAAAGTATTTAATATAGTTATAGTTTAGGTATTTACCTAGGTATAATTTTTTTATAAATAAGTAATTACTTAAATTACTAGGCTATTTTATACTAGTATTTATTTTTATACCTTTTTTTAAGGTAAATAACGTTTTAACTTTTATTATTAATAATTTAGCATGTGTTTAATTTAGAAATTTTTATTTTTTTTATAATAGTTTTTTTTATTTAAGTATATTATTTTTAATGCTAGTTAAATATAACACGTAGTTTTTATAGTATTTTAATTTTTAATATTTATAAATAAGGGATTTTTTTTATATATTTTTAAAAATTTTTAATATAGGTGTTTTTTGCGCTGGTTATCCTTATATTTATAAGGTAAATATTTTTTAATTTAATTTAATAATTATATAAATTACCTAATAGTTTACCATGGTTACTATTTTATATTATTTTATTTAATAAGTAAATTATTAATAAGCACTATTTTATTATTAATTATTTTAATTAATATATTAAAAAATTTCTTTTAGGTAAACACAGGTTTTACTTTATAAATATTAAACTATTTATATTAATAATTTTTTGCTAGAAATTTAATAAACCAAAATATTTTATAATTATTATTAAGGTAGTAGGTTAAAAAGGTTTTAAAGTATGTTTTTATATTTAGTTTTTAATTATTAAATTTTTTAATATTATTTACTTGGTATAGTTTTATAAATAATAATTTTTTTTAAAATTTTTTTTTAGGGCGTGTAGCTACTATTATAACTAGTTTTATAATAGTTTTTTTTAAAATTTATAAGGGTATTAAAGTTTATTTAACGGGGAATTATTAATTACTTAATAAATTAAATAAAAGTATTATATATTTATTAATTAGCTTTGGCTATTATAATTTACTAGCATGCTTTTTTAATTTAGGCATAAATTTATTAGTATTTTTTTTATAATATTTTTATTCCTAAAATTTCTTTTTTTTTACTAAAATTATATTTAATATTACCTGTAGTTTTTTAGTAATTTTTTTATTACTTTTATTTTTATGCTTTTAAGCAGGTATTTTATATTTTAATATTCCTTGTGTAGTTTAGTTTTTATTTATAAGGGTATTTTTAGGTTTTTTTATTTAAAAGTTTATAATTTTTTTAAGTATATTAGTTAATTATTAAGTTAAGGTTTATAATTACTTTTTTAAAGCTTTATTTACTAGCCCCT
>NW_020797991.1:0-1839 GCF_003369625.1 Aspergillus mulundensis | reverse complement strand
ATTTTATTAATAATACTGCCGGGCTTACCTTTAGCCACGGGGAATATATTATTAAAATTTTTAGTTATAGGTATAAGTATTTATTTAGTGTTTTTACCCCCTTTTTTATTTAAAAACTTAAATATATAGGATATTTTTACTTAATAATAAAAGTTAGTAAGTAGGTAGTAGGCTTATATATATTAAAGGTTTTAAATAATTTTTTAAAGGGCTAGGTTTATAAATACTTAATAAAAAATAAAACTTTATAATTATAAAAAAGGACTTATAAAATATTTTTACTTTATTATTAAGTATTTAATATAACTGCCTAGGTGGGCCCTTAAAAGCTTTATTTTAAATTTACTAGTTATATTTATATTAAATTTACTAATTTTACTATTTAATTTATTATATTTATTAGGTAATTAGCATTTCTTAAGATTACTAAGTTTATTATTTCCTTAAAAATTACTAAGGTGCTTTATGCGTGGCCTACTTGCCTTATTTACTAGGTTTAATTTATACTTATTATTTAATTTTTTTTAACCTTTAGGCCTTAATAGTTTTTTGCCCCTTTTTTTAATAATTTTAGGTGTTTAAATTATTAAGGCGTAGCTACTAGTATTAAAAACTTTTAATTTAGGGGTTTAGCAGGCGCCCTTTTTACTTTTATAATATTAAAAAAACATGCCCTGTATTAATTATTAATATATAAAGGGGTAGTATTAAAGTATAAAAGCTAAAAAAGTTAAATAATAATAAAAACCTAGGACTAGATAGTACGTAGTATAAATAGGAATAATAATAAAAAAAAAAATATATATATTAAGGTAAATAATAAACTAGGTACAGGAGGCCGGTAGCAAGGCTATAAGTACTATAGGAATTGATGTTGGGGTGCAACCCCACTACAGTATTAAGTAAATAAAAATAATAAAAAAGCTAGTAAAGTGTTATTATTTATTAATTTATTTAAAAAAGCTATTTAATATTAAAATACTAAGCTAGATTAGTACTAAAAAGGGGCTTTATTAATTTTTTTTAAGGTTTTTTTAAAGCTTTAGCTAGTGGTTAGTTACCTAGGTATTAGTATTATTATTAATATTATTATTATTAAGTAAGTAATTTTAAAGGCTTATTATTATAAGATTTAATTACTAGCCTTTAAAAATAGTAATCTCTAGATTTAGTAACTTAAGTAGTTAAATAAGGTTATTTAAATTACTTTAAAAAACTAGATTAATATAAATTAAAGTTATTCTAGGATTAGTCTTTTTTATTAGCTATATTATAAATTTATAAGCCTAGTTTTTTATAGCTTCCTAAGTTTACTAAATAAAAATAAGCATGTTATATTAAGATCCCTAGTAAGTAATAACTAAAGTAATTAAGGCCTTAGTATTTTTATACTTAATAATTTAAAAGGCGTGGAGTTTTTTTAACTACCTAGGCGCTTTAGTAAAGTGTAATATAATTTTTAAGGCCTTATTAAAGGTGGCTTTAATAAAGGGGCAAAATTTAACAAAAAGATTTTTAATAACTAGTTAAAGGCCATGTAAATTATAAAAAATATAAAAAATATATTTTATACCTAGCTTTATTATAAAATAATCCTATATAACTATTATAATGTTATAGGTATTAAAAAATAAAAAATTAATATAAAAAAAGTTAATACTAGCCTTATTTTTAATAAAATACTTTTTAATATAGTTATATATTTAGTTAAAAACCTAATTTACATCCAGAGCTATATTCCCCGGTTTTTTAAGGTAGTAAAAAAAGGAGTTTTTATAAGTATTAAAATATATAGTTATTATTTATTATTTATTAACTGTAGTTATTTTATTAATAATA
>NW_020797990.1:0-1798 GCF_003369625.1 Aspergillus mulundensis | reverse complement strand
GCTAATTAGTGGAAATAAAATATACTTTTTTTTTTTATAATTACTTATAGCTTATAAAAAGTAAACTCCTAAGTACGCCTTTTTTTTGCCCTTTACAATTTATTTTTATAAGATTACTTAAACTTATTAAGTATTATAATTTTAGTAATATAAGCCTTTGGCTCCCATGTATTATTTTTTATGTTATTTTAATTTTATTATTTTATAAAATATTATACTTTACTTTTATATTTATAAATATTAAGAATTTTTTTAATAAAGTATTTTTTCTTACTATTTACTAGTATAAGACTAATATTTAATACTTGAAATAGGTTACCTTGGTAGGGTTTTAAAAATATAATATAAAAATATTATATAATTAGTATATATTTAATAAAAGTAGTAGCTTATATAATTACCTTTTTTATTTTATAATTATTAAAAATAAGCTAATAAATATTTTACTTAGTTTATAATTTAGCCTTGCAAACTTAATATTTTTTATATAAAGTATAATATAGTTATTAATCTTAAAGCTTATTTTTTTATGCTTTTTATTATATTACACGGCCATTACTTTTTTTAATTTTTATAATTACTTTTTTAGTTTTACGCGGATTTTTTTAAATTTTATAGCTTTTTAAAGTTTAATATTTAATATATACTTGGGTCCCTTAATATTAATATATATAATAACTTTTAGGTTTATAAGGGCCTTAGTAAGTATATAACTTATAAATTATTTATATATGTTATTATTTATAAACTATGCTATTTTAATTTAGCATGGCTAGTTATTTTAGTACTAGTTAATATAGGCGCGAAGATAGTGCTTAAAAACTTAGTTTTACCTTTTAATTTAGCTATTTATTTATAGGTAATATATAGTAAATAGTTTTTATTTTATGCCTAGGTAGTGGCTTAACATAGCCTAAAATATACTAGTAAAAAGGCTTCCACGGTTACTAACCATGTTTTTTAATATATTAATAAAGTAAAAAATATTATTTATAAGTATATTTATAAGTTATTTTATATTAATACTTTTTAAGCAAGAAATATACTATATAAATTTAGTATATATTTTAATTATTATTAAAACAGCATTATACACGCGTTTATTATACTTTATAAATAGTAATTTAGTAATAAAATCCATGCTAATTTATTTTATAAGCGCTTTTAATAAATTTAGTAGTTTTAAAAGTTTATATAGCTTGTGTTTATAAACCGCGATTTATTAATATTTATTATATTTTTTAATATGCTTTTTAATATATTTAGTTATGTTTAATTAATAATACCTTTATAAAATATTTATAATAATAGTATTAATACCTTAGTGTCTGCCTTGGGGTTTATTATAATTTACTTTTATAATTTTTTTATATAATACTACTAATTTTAATATATAAGCTTAGTTTTTAAAATATAATAAGTTATTATTTACTACTTTTTATTATTTAAAATTTTTTACATATTTTAAATTTGCAAGATTACCCTTTATTTTCTTAAACTTTTTATTATAGTTTTAGGCTACTTATAATAGTTTTTTAATACTTAGTTATAATTTATTTATATGCTAGTTTTTGCTAATTATAGCTGCTTGCATATTTATTTATAACTTAAATTTAGGGTATAATAGTATTTAATTATTTAATTACTTTTATAATTTATAAAGAACTATCCCGCTTGTAGCTTTTTTCTTTTTTTTTTAAAAATATAATTTGCTTTTTTACTTAAAGCATCTGCTGGGTTTTTTATACCTAAATAATACTTAATAATAAAGTTAAAAGCTATAAGTTTTTTAGCTTAT
>NW_020797989.1:0-1856 GCF_003369625.1 Aspergillus mulundensis | reverse complement strand
ATATAATAGTATGTAGTGCTAGAAAGACCCTAAAAATTATAAATATATAGTTATAAATACCTATATTATATAATTTTATTTACGCGAAGTATATAAATAGTTATAAAATAAACACCCAGGCCATGTAAATTAAAAAAATTAAAAATAAAGGTAGGCTAAGTTTTATTAATTATTTTATATAATTATATAGCAGCGGATATTTTATACTAGTAAAAATTATTATTTAATTTATATTTATAATTATAACCCTAAGCTTAATAAACTAGCTATACTATAAAATAATTAAGTAGTATTAATTATTAAAGTAAAGGCCCATGTTATTTAAAATAAGTAAAAAAAAAATAACTAGGTTATTTAAATAAAAAATATTAATAATATAAACCCATGGTTATAATATACTAGTTAAGATTAATACTTAAAAAAGGCCGCCCCGCAGGATTTATTAAATATAAAAAAAATATTAAAAGCCTATAATAAAAATTTTTAAAGCTAGGCGCTGTGTGTGCTTTAAAATATTATAAATTAGCTAGTAAAATAAAGTTAATATATAGTTACTTATTATAATTAAATAATTTAAATAGCTATTTATTATATAAAAATAATATAAATACTATTTTATTTACTATAAGTATATATAAATAAAAAAAGTATTTATAAGCATGTCTAGCTATAATAATAACTTTTACTATTTATTATATATATATAAACCCCGTGGTAATAACATGGGAAGATACTAGTATATTTTATAATTATTTAGTAATATAATAATTAATAAATTTTATAATAAATAGCCTAAAATATTGCCCGGGATATAGCATGCTTTTAAAATTATTTTAATTTAATAAAGTAATAGCAAAGTAATAAAAATACTTAGGTATATTAATAATATAAGTTTATTATAACTTTAATTAAAATTACATGTTTAGGGTTTTATATCTAGTTACTAAATTAAAAAATTTAAATAAAAAATTATAAAAGCATGCTAGTTTATAATATAGTTATTTAAGCCCACGGGATTAAAATATAAATAAAGCCTTAATATTATATATAAATTTTATTAAGGGTGTTAAAAGTGGCGCAGTTTATAATAGTTTAATAAATATTATAAATAAACTTTATAAGGCTAAATATTATTAATAGTTAAATTAGTAAAAATTAATATATATTAAGGGGTATAGCAGTAATTAAGGGACTTAGCTAAATCTTAAAAAATAAAAAATTACTAAAAAATAATTTAAGCATGCACCCTATATTTTTATTATTACTAGTGTTATTTATGTATAGTAATAATACCCTACTTATTAAGTATTTTAACTAAAAGGGCCGGATACTATTATAAAATAGGGTAAATATAATAATAAATAATTTTATAATTTATAGGCATAGTGGCCCGATTTAAATATTACTAAATTAATAAATATATAAAATAAAAATTTATTATAATTTAATTAAGTTTAGAAATATAACTTAAATAAATAATAATTATTTTTTATATAAGGCACTAGATTTTATAATAAAAAAGTTATATAAATTTATTTATGGGTTAATTAATAGTACCTAGGTAATTATAATAAATTTACTAAGTTAACCTAATCCTAGCTAGTAGCCTGTAATTTTATAAGATTATTTATATAATAATTTAGTATAAAACATGCCCGGCTGGAATTTTTTAAATAACCTATAAATAAACTAGCTAGTAAGGCATAATTAAATAATTAATTAGGTTATAATTAAGCCCGCGGTAGCTAGTTAATTTATGTTATAATAAAGCTAAAGTATAAACAAGATTTAAAAGTACTTTAAACTAGTAACCTAATTTAAAAAAAAGCTAGTAATTATAATATATTTAACTAGTA
>NW_020797988.1:0-1868 GCF_003369625.1 Aspergillus mulundensis | reverse complement strand
AAAATACTATTATTATTATTAATATTAATACTAAACATAGCTTTATTATTACTATTTTTAATTTTATTAAAGTATTATTTAATATATTAAATTTAGTATTTTATTTTTATTATTTATAGCACTTTAAATAAAATATAATATTTATTTATAATTAAAAGAAAAAAGGTAGCGCTTTAATAATACCTGGTATAAAAGTATAAATTATAATATAATTTATAATTTTATAAACTTTTAAACTTATTAAATTTTTTATTAAATAAAAAATTACCTTTTTTTATTATAATTAAAAAAAAGGTTTTTTAGGCGCTGCCCTAGCTTTTTAATAAATAAAAAAAAGCATCTTATTATAATTATAATAATTTAAAATACCTTTATTTTTACCCCTTTTATTTTTATTATAGTATAGTTATAAAACCCCTTTAGTATAATATTTTTATTAATTTTAAAAGCCTTTAGTATTTTTAATCTTTTTATTATATATATATATTTTTTTTAGGTTTAATAACTTTAATTTTAATTAGTTCTTAGGCAGTAATAATAATAGTAATAACTAGTATAACTTATATTTAATAAATACTTTTAAAATATATAATAAGGTTGTGGGTAATAATTTAATAAGTTTTTTTTTATTTTAATAATTATTAATTAGTAATGCTCCGCCAGCACTTTACTAAATATATTAATTTTTAATTTTATAATAATTACTTTATTATTTAATTATAACTTTTACTTTTATTAACTTATTTTTTTTTTACCTAGTGTTATGCTAGCTACTATTATTATTAATACTTTTATTATAAATTTTATATTACTACCCCCTTAGGCTTTTTTTTAGCTTTTAGCCTTTTATTTTTTATAAATATATTTTATTTTTAACTAGTTTACTAGTAAAATAGCTCTAGTATAAATATTAATTAATAAAAAATAAGTTTACTTATAATATATAAAATATATTTAAATATATAAAAAAAATAAATTAATTAATAGCCCTAACTACTATATTTATTTAATTATTAAGTATAATTACTTTTATTATATTTATAATAAGGGCACTTATCTTTTTTTATTATTTTATATAAAAGCTAATATTACCTTTTTATAATATATAAATTTTATTAATTATAATAAATATATTTATTACTAAAATATATTTATATATTAAATTAAGTTAATAATAAAAGTTTATAATAAAAAAAAATAAGCGCTAAAATTTAGGTAATAAAGGTATTAACTTTAATTATTTAAAAGCTTATATAATTTTTTTAACTTATTATTAAATAGCCCCTGGCCTATTTTAATAATAGCTAAAATAATTACTAGTTTTTTAATATTTTTTTTTTTAAAAAACAAGCCTATCACGCCTTTTTTTAAAAAAATACTAAGTATAAAAAAAACACTTATAAAAGCCCCTGCTTTTACTTTTAATATTAAATAATAATTTTTTATTATAGTTTTTACCACGTAGCTAGTTATTATTTTTTTTTTAAAAAAAATAAAAAATTTTTTTTAATATTTTAACTTTAATATAAACATAGTTTTTTATTTTAAATTATAATTTAAAATAAGTTTTAATACTAAGCCAGCAGCGGTCTAGCTATAATTTATTAAATTTTAAAATTTTATAAAAAAATAAAAAAAGTAATTATTTTACTTATAGCCTTAGGTATAATTTTAAAAATTTTATAAAATAAAAAATTTTGTATTTTTTTAAAGCTATAAGTAACTAATAATAATTAAATAATAGTTTAATAATTTTTTAATAATACCAGTAGTTTATTAAACCTTAAAACCTAGTATAAAAAAAGGTATTTAACTTAATAAGGTTATTACCTTTTTTTTTAAACTAGTAATAAACTAGTATTATTATA